>NC_057795.1:602627642-602639630 GCF_018294505.1 Triticum aestivum | reverse complement strand
CACACTACACACATTAGTTCGTTTGTTATAAATTTTTCTGTTTTTTAGTTATAGAAATGTTAGAAATTATTCTGTTTTTTAGTTATCTAAATATTAGAAATGTTAGTTTTATAGAAATGTTATAAATGTTTTCTATTTTTTAGTTATATAAATATTAGAAATGTTAGTTTTATAGAAATGTTATAAATGTTTTCTGTTTTTTAGTTATAGAAATATTTATAGAAATGTTAGCATTTTTTCTGTTTTTTAGTTATATAAATATTAGAATTGTTATGGAAATGTTAGTTATATAATCAGGAAATTTTAGAATTAGTTTTAGTTAGATGAATTAGATTAATGTCAAATTGTTAGAATTTGCATATATATAGAATTTTAGTTATCACAATCCAATCATTTAAAAAATGTTACTTTTTGCGGGCATATAGTATTTGTTCTCGACGATATGCCCGGCCCGGATCCTCGCTGTCGACCCGTTCGTGATGACGTCATGCTTCAAGGGACCCATGTCCGGGCTGGGCTCCGCCGGGCTGGCACTGGGAGGTGCTATCTGGAGGGGCGCGCTGCTTGGTGAGGAACCCGACCTCGGGTCCCGTCGTCGACCCTGATCTTCTTTGGTGGTGTTCGCGTGGGCCACATTCGGTGCAGAGGCAGCCGGCCCCGCCGGAGGTGGTGCGTCGCCGTGTCAGGGAGGAAGATGAGCACGTCCATCGCTACATGGCTGCTATGGACGACGTCAGGTTCTCCACTACTTGGCGGGTTCTTTGGGCAGATGACCGGAGATATGATCCTGTGATGGTTCCTTCTCTTTGGGTGTGCACCGCCCGCGCCCCAGGAACCGCGAGTGGCGCCCTAGATTCTTCTGTAGTACTCGATCTTTATTAGGTACCTAGCCAGTGATGTATTCGTTATACAATATTCGAGACGTGTATTCGAGATTATATATATTAAGACAATGATGTATTCGAGATTATATATTCGAGAGGATGTATTCGAGATTCAGATTTTATTTATTGATTAATTGCATCCATGCATTGTAATTTGAATACTAAATTGTTTTATATTTCTTCTGTATTATTAGTAAAGTAAAAGCTATGGCGGACAATACCGGCAGAGAGAGAGAAGAGGAATTGTTCGACATCATACGCAGCCCTCACAGGCTAGATGATCTGAATGAAGCAGATGACGGCTCCCAATATCTTAACAATATCGGAGAGGGTGATGAAAAGATATTCGATCTCGACGACCGGGCTGATGAAGTCATGAACTATGATTATGATTATGACACAGACAATGTTTGTGATGACACAGACAATGCTGATCTTGAAATAACAAACACTACCGGCGAGGTATATTTATATAAGCATGCATCATGGTGATCATCACATGTTTTTTATTGAAGATATATTAACGAATCGATCTTTCTTCTTTCAGCCCTCCGGATCGACCAAATCTGCTTCTATAGACAGCAAGACAAAGTGAGGCCTGGGCAGATTGTTGAAGGATGGTGTAAAGTACCACATCGAATCCATCAAACCTAGTGGCGAACCCCTCACGCCTAAGAACATTGTGAACAAGTGGACTCGTTAGTGCGGAGTTCTTTTGAAGGACAAACTCCCGATCTCCATTCAAGAATGGAAAGAGCCAAAGACTAAACGTCCAGGTGTTACTTGGGTCGACAAAAGAGCCAAAAAAGACCTTGTGAAATCTCTCATGCAACATTTCACCCTACCAGATCATTTCACTGAAGCACATGTGGAGAAAGTCAATGCCGCTGCTCTTAAGAAGATGGCAATTGCATTCAACACCCACAAGAAAACTGTATGGGCCAACTAATGAAAGGAAGACTCCAGAATTCACGGGAACACTAGAGAAGCAAAGAGAGCACAGGGACGATTTCGTGACCTTCAAGGATTCAGAAATATCTAAGGAACGGTCGATGAAAAACAAGGCAAATGCCGCAAGAAAGACGCAGTTCCATAGGCTGGGTCCAGGTGGCTACGCGGTGGGATTGCCTAAGTGGGATAAGTCTGAGCAAGAGATGGAGGATGCAGGGGTCACTCCGGTTACCCAGCACTGGCCCCCCAGGTGCAGAACTTGGTTCTATGCGCATGGGGGAGCGTTGGACCCGAAGATAGGCGGAGTTTCGCGGAAGGCAAGTCTAAAAGGAGCCGAACAAAAGATAATTGATGCAATAGATGAAGCTCGAAGGGGGGTGTTCATGCCCAATAGAGAGAACGACGAGCTTACGCGCGCCCTGGGAAATCCTGAACACCCGGGAAGAACACGAGGCATGGGCGTTATTCCCTGGTATGAGGGCTTTTCAGAATGGAACGAGGACTACAGGAGCCGTGCAAGAAGGAAGATGGAGGAGGAGAAGAAAAGGAAGCTGGAGGAGGAGCAGAGGAAGCAGGATGCAGAACGCCTTCAAGGCCTAGAAGCAAGGCACGCGGACCTGGCACTCAAATTCCAGCAGCAGCAACAGCAGATCGACTCACTTAGCCAGGAAAGGGGGTCTCAGCAGCGGCAGCAGCAAGTGGATGATCGTCCAGCATTGGATAGCACCGTCCCATCCATGCCGAGAAGCAGCGTTGGTTCTGCGACACACTGCTGGATAAATACCTTGTGGATGACATCATAGAGAACACTAACTGCGAGCTACACTACAAAATGAAGAACATATCCATGAAGGTGGCGGACGGCGTTGCTTTTCCAGTTACCCCAGAAGCAACCTACCATTGCATCCCGATTCCAGAGGGCTATGCTCGTGTCATGGTTGATGAAGTGGTGGACCCATATTCGGGGCTAACGCTTGACATTCCTGGAGGTGAAGACGAGCGAACACTGGGAGAGGCCATACATCGTATCATCCTATGGAGAAAGGATTGCATCATCTTTCGAAGTCCACTGACACCGCGTCGTCTACCGACTCCTCGAAGTCCGCCACCGAGTCAGCAGACTCCCGCTCCTCCAAGTCCACGAACGCGTGAGACTCCTCCTCCTCGAAGTCCGCCACCTCCTCCAAGTCCCCGAACGCGTGAGCTGACTCCTCCGGTTTCAAGCCCGGCACAGCGTCATGCCACTTCTCCGGTTGCAAGTCCGGCATCGTGTCAGGCCACACCTCCTGCTTCACGTCCAGCACATCGTCAGGCCACTTCTCCTGGTCCAACTCCACGTCAGCCGTCTCCGCCGTCTCAGCAATCGCAGAAGAGACATCCCGCAGATTTGGTGCGGAGCGGTACGAGTCGAGGTAGTTCAGGAAGTACAGGCGAAGGCAAGCAATATAAATATGGTCCAAGCCTCGCTCCTCTTCCTCAGAGGCCTTACAACATGACTAAGGAGCAAAACACAACCATAGTGCAAGCCCAAGTGGACGCCTATTTTGGACCGAAACCGGCACCGCCGCCAAAGGAGAAAGTGCGTGAGAAAGTAATTGACCACTTCATTCGTATGGCTAGAGAACCACCTCCCAAGCCTGTTGACTCGGACTATGAGCGCCAAATCAGGAAGGCACATCGAGCACGACTACATAAGGAAGTGAGCTCAAGCTCGAGCCAACAAGCAGCTGGCAAAAAATGCGGGAAAACCGTTTCCCAGTTGGGAGAACAGGCGGCGCAAGCGATCCCCCCGCTTGTTGTGCCAACAACACATGAGAGGAGTAGTACGCGCGCCAAATATTATTGTGGGCAAACTGTTAGCGTTCCCCAGCATGGCGATGTGGTAATAACAGAGGATCATATAATGCAGGCTCAAGTGCTCAATATCTCTGTTGGACAACTCCTCGAAATCGAGCCCATGCCTGCGCTTAAAGAATCGGAAATAGCATGGCAATATGTCTGGGGCAAAACTTTGGTCCATCCAGACAAGGTCAAGAACCTCCCAACGAGAATGTATCAATTGCATCAATGGTACATGAACATTACCAAGATTTCCAATCGAGAGTCCCTCATGGTGAATGTCAAGAACGAGCATTATTACCATGAGAAAGCTCTGGCCATTGAGTATCCAGAACTATTTCAGTTATTTAATCAAGACGCACTCGACAAGTCTATCGTCAGTTGCTATTGTCTGTAAGTGATTTCTTTCTGTAATTTAAGTCTCAAGCTAGTTATGTAGTGATAATTTTGATCAATCATTACATGTAATTATCCTAACTATATTCTTTTTCTGTGGTATTATATGCAGGATGAAGATGTATGAAATGAAAAAATCTGGACGCTATGGCGTTGGGTTCATTGACCCAAATTCCATTAATGAGGACATATGGTAGATTGAATGTTGTCGAGATGATGTAGAAGAAAGCATGCTAGAGTTATTGAAGCGCCTCAATACCAATGAAGATGTACTACTTGTTGGGTTTCGTAGTAATTTCAAAAATTTTCCTACGCGCACACAGGATCATGTGATGCATAGCAACGAGAGGAGAGTGTTGTCTACGTACCCAACGCAGACCGACTGCGGAAGCGATGACACGACATAGAGGAAGTAGTCGTACGTCTTCACGATCCAACCGATCAAGTACCGAAACTACGGCACCTCCGAGTTCGAGCACACGTTCAGCTCGATGACGATCCCCGGACTCCGATCCAGCAAAGTGTCGGGGAAGAGTTTCGTCAGCACGACGGCGTGGTGACGATCTTGATGAACTGCAGCAGCAGGGCTTCGCCTAAACTCCGCTACAGTATTATCGAGGAATATGGTGGCAGGGGGCACCGCACACGGCTAAGGAATCGATCACGTGGATCAACTTGTGTCAACTTGTGTGTTTAAAGGTGCCCCTGCCTCAGTATATAAAGGAGCCAAGGGGGGAGGAGGCGCCGGCCAGGAGGAGGTGGCGCAGGAGGAGTCCTACTCCTACCGGGAGTAGGACTCCCCCCCCAATCCTATTCCAACTAGGATTCCCAAGGGGGAAAGAGGGAGAGGGGTGGCCGGCCACCTCTCCTAGTCCTAATAGGACTAGGGGAAGGGGGGAGGCGCGCAGCCCCCTTGGGCTGCCCCTTTCTCCTTTCCACTAAGGCCCATGAAGGCCCATATGGTTCCCGGGGGGTTCCGGTAACCTCCCGGTAACCCGGTAAAATCCCGATTTCACCCGGAACACTTCCGATGTCCAAACATAGACTTCCAATATATCAATCTTTATATCTCGACCATTTCGAGACTCCTCGTCATGTCCGTGATCACATCCGGGACTCCGAACAACCTTCGGTACATCAAAATGCATAAACTCATAATATAACTGTCATCGTAACCTTAAGCGTGCGGACCCTACGGGTTCGAGAACAATGTAGACATGACCGAGACACGTCTCTGGTCAATAACCAATAGCGGGACCTGGATGCCCATATTGGCTCCTACATATTCTACGGAGATCTTTATCGGTCAGACCGCATAACAACATACGTTGTTCCCTTTGTCATCGGTATGTTACTTGCCCGAGATTCGATCGTCGGTATCCAATACCTAGTTCAATCTCGTTACCGGCAAGTCTCTTTACTCGTTCCGTAATACATCATCTCACAACTAACATATTAGTTGTAATGCTTGCAAGGCTTATGTGATGTGTATTACCGAGAGGGCCCAGAGATACCTCTCCGACAATCGGAGTGACAAATCCTAATCTCGAAATACGCCAACCCAACATAGACCATTGGAGACACCTGTAGTACTCCTTTATAATCACCCAGTTACGTTGTGACGTTTGGTAGTACCCAAAGTGTTCCTCCGGTAAACGGGAGTTGCATAATCTCATAGTCATAGGAACATGTATAAGTCATGAAGAAAGCAATAGCAACATACTAAACGATCGGGTGCTAAGCTAATGGAATGGGTCATGTCAATCAGATCATTCTACTAATGATGTGACCTCGTTAATCAAATAACAACTCATTGTTCATGGTTAGGAAACATAACCATCTTTGATTAACGAGCTAGTCAAGTAGAGGCATACTAGTGACACTCTGTTTTGTCTATGTATTCACACATGTATTATGTTTCCGGTAAATACAATTCTAGCATGAATAATAAACATTTATCATGATTATAAGGAAATAAATAATAACTTTATTATTGCCTCTAGGGCATATTTCCTTCAGTCTCCCACTTGCACTAGAGTCAATAATCTAGATTACACTGTAATGAATCTAACACCCATGGAGCTTTGGTGCTGATCATGTTTTGCTCGTGGAAGAGGCTTAGTCAACGGGTCTGCAACATTCAGATCCGTATGTATCTTGCAAATCTCTATGTCTCCCACCTGGACTAGATCCCGGATGGAGTTGAAGCGTCTCTTGATGTGTTTGGTCCTTTTGTGAAATCTGGATTCCTTTGCCAAGGCAATTGCACCAGTATTGTCACAAAAGATTTTCATTGGACCCGATGCACTAGGTATGACACCTAGATCAGATATGAACTCCTTCATCCAGACTCCTTCATTTGCTACTTCCGAAGCAGCTATGTATTCCGCTTCACATGTAGATCCCGCTACGACGCTTTGTTTAGAACTGCACCAACTGACAGCTCCACCGTTTAATGTAAACACGTATCCGGTTTGCGATTTAGAATCGTCCGGATCAGTGTCAAAGCTTGCATCAACATAACCTTTTACGATGAGCTCTTTGTCACTTCCATATACGAGAAACATATCCTTAGTCCTTTTCAGGTATTTCAGGATGTTCTTGACCGCTGTCCAGTGATCCATTCCTGGATTACTTTGGTACCTCCCTGCTAAACTTATAGCAAGGCACACATCAGGTCTGGTACACAGCATTGCATACATGATAGAGCCTATGGCTGATGCATAGGGAACATCTTTCATATTCTCTCTATCTTCTGCAGTGGTCGGGCATTGAGTCTTACTCAATTTCACACCTTGTAACACAGGCAAGAACCCTTTCTTCGCTTGATCCATTTTGAACTTCATCAAAATTTTGTCAAGGTATGTGCTTTGTGAAAGTCCAATTAAGCGTCTTGATCTATCTCTATAGATCTTAATGCCTAATATGTAAGCAGCTTCACCGAGGTCTTTCATTGAAAAACTTTTATTCAAGTATCCCTTTATGCTATCCAGAAATTCTATATCATTTCCAATCAGTAATATGTCATCCACATATAATATCAGAAATGCTACAGAGCTCCCACTCACTTTCTTGTAAATACAGGCTTCTCCGAAAGTCTGTATAAAACCAAATGCTTTGATCACACTATCAAAACGTTTATTCCAACTCCGAGAGGCTTGCACCAGTCCATAAATGGATCGCTGGAGCTTGCACACTTTGTTAGCTCCCTTTGGATCGACAAAACCTTCTGGTTGCATCATATACAACTCTTCTTCCAGAAATCCATTCAGGAATGCAGTTTTGACATCCATTTGCCAAATTTCATAATCATAAAATGCGGCAATTGCTAACATGATTCGGACGGACTTAAGCATCGCTACGGGTGAGAAGGTCTCATCGTAGTCAATTCCTTGAACTTGCCGAAAACCTTTTGCGACAAGTCGAGCTTTGTAGACAGTAACATTACCATCAGCGTCAGTCTTCTTCTTAAAATCCATTTATTCTCAATTGCTTGCCGATCATCGGGCAAGTCAACCAAAGTCCATACTTTGTTCTCATACATGGATCCCATCTCAGATTTCATGGCTTCAAGCCACTTTACGGAATCTGGGCTCACCATCGCTTCTTCATAGTTCGTAGGTTCATCATGATCTAGTAGCATGACCTCCAGAACAGGATTACCGAACCACTCTGGTGCGGATCTTACTCTGGTTGATCTACGCGGTTCAGTAGTATCTTGATCTGAAGTTTCATGAGCATTATCATTGGCTTCCTCACTAACTGGTGTAGGTGTCACTGAAACAGTTTTCTGTGATGAACCACTTTCCAGTAAGGGAGCAGGTACAGTTACCTCGTCAAGTTCTACTTTCCTCCCACTCACTTCTTTCGAGAGAAACTCCTTCTCTAGAAATGATCCATTCTTAGCAACGAATGTTTTGCCTTCGGATCTGTGATAGAAGGTGTACCCAACAGTTTCCTTTGGGTATCCTATGAAGACACATTTCTCCGATTTGGGTTCGAGCTTATCAGGTTGAAGCTTTTTCACATAAGCATCGCAGCCCCAAACTTTAAGAAACGACAACTTTGGTTTCTTGCCAAACCACAGTTCATAAGGCGTCGTCTCAACGGATTTTGATGGTGCCCTATTTAACGTGAATGCGGCCGTCTCTAAAGCATATCCCCAAAATGATAGCGGTAAATCAGTAAGAGACATCATAGATCGCACCATATCTAGTAAAGTACAATTACAACGTTCGGACACACCATTACGCTGTGGTGTTCCGGGTGGCATGAGTTGCGAAACTATTCCACAGTTTTTCAAATGTACACCAAACTCGTAACTCAAATATTCTCCTCCACGATCAGATCGTAGAAACTTTATTTTCTTGTTACGATGATTTTCAACTTCACTCTGAAATTCTTTGAACTTTTCAAATGTTTCAGACTTATGTTTCATTAAGTAAATATACCCAAATCTGCTTAAATCATCTGTGAAGGTGAGAAAATAACGATATCCGCCACGAGCCTCAATATTCATCGGGCCACAGACATCGGTATGTATGATTTCCAACAAATCTGTTGCTCTCTCCATAGTACCGGTGAACGGTGTTTTAGTCATCTTGCCCATGAGGCACGGTTCGCAAGTACCAAGTGATTCATAATCAAGTGGTTCCAAAAATCCATCGGTATGGAGTTTCTTCATGCGCTTTATACCGATATGACCTAAACGATAGTGCCACAAATAAGTTGCACTTTCATTATCAACTCTGCATCTTTTGGCTTCAACATTATGAATATGTGTATTACTACTATCGAGATTCAATAAAAATAGACCACTCTTCAAGGGTGCATGACCATAAAAGATATTACTCATATAAATAGAACAACCATTATTCTCTAATTTAAATGAATAACCGTCTCGCATTAAACAAGATCCAGATATAATGTTCATGCTCAACGCTGGCACCAAATAACAATTACTTAGGTCTAATATTAATCCCGAAGGTAGATGTAGAGGTAGCGTGCCGACTGCGATCACATCGACTTTGGAACCGTTTCCCACGCGCATCGTCACCTCGTCCTTTGCCAGTGCCCGCTTATTCTGTAGTCCCTGTTTCGAGTTGCAAATATTAGCAACAGAACCAGTATCAAATACCCAGGTGCTACTGCGAGCTCTAGTAAGGTACACATCAATAACATGTATATCACATATACCTTTGTTCACCTTGCCATCCTTCTTATCCGCCAAATACTTGGGGCAGTTCCGCTTCCAGTGACCAGTCTGCTTGCAGTAGAAGCACTCAGTTTCAGGCTTAGGTCCAGACTTGGGTTTCTTTTCTTGAGCAGCAACTTGCTTGCCGTTCTTCTTGAAGTTCCCCTTTTTCTTCCCTTTGCCCTTTTTCTTGAAACTAGTGGTCTTGTTAACCATCAACACTTGATGCTCCTTCTTGATTTCTACCTCCGCAGCTTTCAGCATTGCGAAGAGCTCGGGAATAGTCTTGTTCATCCCTTGCATATTATAGTTCATGACGAAGCTCTTGTAGCTTGGTGGCAGTGATTGGAGAATTCTGTCGATGACGCAATCATCCGGAAGATTAACTCCCAATTGAATCAAGTGATTATTATACCCAGACATTTTGAGTATATGCTCACTGACAGAACTGTTCTCCTCCATCTTGCAGCTATAGAACTTATTGGAGACTTCATATCTCTCAATCCGGGCATTTGCTTGAAATATTAACTTCAACTCCTGGAACATCTCATATGCTCCATGATGTTCAAAACGTCGTTGAAGTCCCGATTCTAAGCCGTAAAGCATGGCACACTGAACTATCGAGTAGTCATCAGCTTTGCTCTGCCAGACGTTCATAACATCTGGCGTTGCTCCAGCAGCAGGCCTGGCACCCAGCGGTGCTTCTAGGACGTAATTCTTCTGTGCAGCAATGAGGATAATCCTCAAGTTACGGACCCAGTCCGTGTAATTGCTACCATCATCTTTCAACTTTGCTTTCTCAAGGAACGCATTAAAATTCAACGGAACAACAGCACGAGCCATCTATCTACAATTAACATAAACAAGCAAGATACTATCAGGTACTAAGTTCATGATAAATTTAAGTTCAATTAATCATATTAATTAAGAACTCCCACTTAGATAGACATCCCTCTAATCTTCTAAGTGATTACGTGATCCAAATCAACTAAACCATAACCGATCATCACGTGAGATGGAGTAGTTTTCAATGGTGAACATCGTTATGTTGATCATATCTACTATATGATTCACACTCGACCTTTCGGTCTCCGCGTTCCGAGGCCATATCTGCATATGCTAGGCTCGTCAAGTTTAACCTGAGTATTCTGCGTGTGCAAAAACTGGCTTGCACCCGTTGTAGATGGACGTAGAGCTTATCACACCCGATCATCACGTGGTGTCTGGGCACGATGAACTTTGGCAACGGTGCATACTCAGGGAGAACACTTCTTGATAATTTAATGAGAGATCATCTTATAATGCTACCGTCAATCAAAGCAAGATAAGATGCATAAAAAGATAAACATCACATGCAATCAATATAAGTGATATGATATGGCCATCATCATCTCGTGCTTGTGATCTCCATCTCCGAAGCACCGTCATGATCACCATCGTCACCGGCGCGACACCTTGATCTCCATCGTAGCATCGTTGTCGTCTCGCCAATCTTATGCTTTCACGACTATCACTACCGTTTAGTAATAAAGTTAAGCATTACATCGCGATTGCATTGCATACAATAAAGCGACAACCATATGGCTCCTGCCAGTTGCCGATAACTTGGTTACAAAACATGATCATCTCATACAATAAAATTCAGCATCATGCCTTGACCATATCACATCACAACATGCCCTGCAAAAACAAGTTAGACGTCCTCTACTTTGTTGTTGCATTTTTTACGTGGCTGCTATGGGCTTAAGTAAGAACCAATCTCACCTACGCATCAAAACCACAATGATAGTTTGTCAAATAGACTCCGTTTTAACCTTCGCAAGGACCGGGCGTAGCCATACTTGGTTCAACTAAAATTGGAGAGACAGTCGCCCGCAAGCCATCTCTGTGCAAAGCACGTCGAGGGAACCGGTCTCGCGTAAGCGTACGCGTAAGGTTGGTCTGGGTCGTCTCGTCCAACAATACCGCCGAACCAAAATATGACATGCTGGTAGGCAGTATGACTTGTATCGTCCACAACTCACTTGTGTTCTACTCGTGCATATAACATCAACATCAATAACCAGGCTCGGATGCCACTGTTGGGTTTCGTAGTAATTTCAAAAATTTGCCTACGCGCACACAGGATCATGTGATGCATAGCAACGAGAGGAGAGTGTTGTCTACGTACCCAACGCAGACCGACTGCAGAAGCGATGACACGACGTAGAGGAAGTAGTCGTACGTCTTCACGATCCAACCGATCAAGTACCGAAACTACGGCACCTCCGAGTTCGAGCACACGTTCAGCTCGATGACGATCCCCGGACTCCGATCCAGCAAAGTGTCGGGGAAGAGTTTCGTCAGCACGACGGCGTGGTGACGATCTTGATGAACTACAGCAGCAGGGCTTCGCCTAAACTCCGCTACAGTATTATCGAGGAATATGGTGGCAGGGGGCACCGCACACGGCTAAGGAATCGATCACGTGGATCAACTTGTGTCAACTTGTGTGTTTAGAGGTGCCCCTGCCTCAGTATATAAAGTAGCCAAGGGGGGGAGGAGGCGCCGGCCAGGAGGAGGTGGCGCAGGAGGAGTCCTACTCCTACCGGGAGTAGGACCCCCCCCCCCCCAATCCTATTCCAACTAGGATTCCCAAGGGGGAAAGAGGGAGAGGGGTGGCCGGCCACCTCTCCTAGTCCTAATAGGACTAGGGGAAGGGGGGAGGCGCGCAGCCCCCTTGGG